>NC_080167.1:41198492-41200992 GCF_950295315.1 Erinaceus europaeus | reverse complement strand
GTGACCTTGTTATAGGTAGGCTACATTTCTTTTTTTTTTTTTTTTTTTAAATTTTAATTTAAGAAAGGATTAGTGAACAAAAGCATAAGGTAGGAGGGGTACAACTCCACACAATTCCCACCACCCAATCCCCATAACCCACCCTCTCCCATGATAGCCTTCCCATTCTCTAGCCCTCTGGGAGCATGGACCCAGGGTCGTTGAGGGTTGCAGAAGGTAGAGGGTCTGGCTTCTGTAATTGCTTCCCCGCTGAACATGGGCGTTGACTGGTCGGTCCATACTCCCAGTCTGCCTCTCTCTTTCCCTAGTAAGGTGTGTCTCTGGGGAAGCTGAGCTCCAGGACACATTGGTGGGGTCTTCAATCCAGGGAAGCCTAGCCAGCATCCTGGTGGCATCTGGAACCTGGTGATTGAAAAGAGAGTTAACATACAAAGCCAAACAATTTGTTGAGCAATCATGGATCCCAAGATTGGAATAGTGGAGAGGAAGTGTTAGGGAGGTACTCACTGCGAACTCTAGTGTAATCCTGCTTTCAGGTATATATTTTGCAGTAGTTTATGGATACGTGTGCACATACGCTCTCTCTCACAGAAACTGGTGTATGTCTAGGTTATGGGACTTTGTTAGAAAGTGAACTAGCTACATTTCTTTAGGAAAAACACTTCCTGTGTCCTGATGGGAATGTCCCTCACCATGGATGTCTTTGAGAAGAAGCCAGAATGGTTGCAGGTGTTTTCATTCACCTTTGGTTTGTTGTCAGAATCTCAAATGGCAACTGACTTATTTAGAGGTTGCACAGGTAAAATACTAAAGGGTTGTTATATTGTTCTTCTAACTGATAAGAAAATCCTAGTGGGTAGGGTTGTTGAGCACCTCACTCAAGTACTTCAGAGCAGAATTGTCAGCTGGAGTGAATAGCTAGGTTATTGCTGTCTCGGAAGCCTTTTTTTTTTTTTTTTTTTTTGATAGGGAGTGAGTCTTCTTCTTCTTCTAGCGTTTGCCCTTCTTCCGTAGCCAGTCAACAGCGTCAGGTTGAGCCTGATGTTTGCTTGTTGCTGGCTTTGAAAGTGACTGGGATCCATGTGGATTCAGTCGGCTAGAAAGGATCGTCAGTTTCCCCAATAAATGGGTACTCACGGGATGCACCACGAGAAGGTCGATCCAATGCATAGTAATAGAGAGAGATAGACACAAGAGAGAGATGGAGAGGAGAGACACCTGCAGCACTGTTCCACCAATCGTGAAGCTTCTCTCCTAGTTTGAAGGACCCTACTAGGTCCTTGATGGAAAGTGTACACTCTACCAGGTGAGTCACCACTGGGCTCCATGCAGGACCTGTCCTTAAAGACCTGTGAGAAAGAAACATTACATTTCAGTTAGTTCACCTGCCTCTAGAAAACAACCCAATGGGAAAACATGGCTCCTATTGCTACTCCTTGCCTTTTGGACCCATAAAAAATATCCTGGTATTTAAGACCTTAAAGATAATTAATGTACAGGGAGAATGTAACACAAAAACAAATTTAAAAAAAATCATAAAAGAGAGAACATATGTCCAGGCAGACAGCATGCATCTTGATGTGGAAATGAGTATGTTAAGAAAAATCAGATCCAGATTGCAAGGTGTAGGATGGTATGGTCTTTACATAGATTGCCCCGCAGATCAGAAGGACACTGAGAGAACCGCTACTGACAGCCTTCAGCTGTCAGCCTTCTCTAGAAATTGCCCTCCATCACAGCAATTCCCCTTGCCCAAGGTCACTTCTTCTTAGGTAGCCTCTGTGAAACCACTGTCTATTGCAAGGAAGAAAGGCTTAGACTCTTCAGTCTAATTCATCCCCAGGTCAACTCTGAGTTCAGACTACACCTCTAGAGAACCACCCCTGAACTCAAACTTCCGAGGGAGGAGGCAGCTGAGGCCTCTATTGATATCACAGCACAGACTAATTTCCCCATCTACTTGTTTCCTTCCTTTTCTCCAGAGATGTTAATCCAGGTCCTTCCCAACCTTTCCCTTTCCTGTTCAACTTTCCTGTCACTTCTTCAGCACGACTTCCTTGATAGTCTCTCTCTCTCTCTCTCTCTTTTTATTTACATGCTCAGATTGCTTATTTGCCCATTGTGTCCAATCTCCAAGCTCTTCACTGGTTCAGCAAGGATACCTCCGACCACCTCCTTCATGAAGTCTAGCCCTGACCCATCTGACGCATATCTCAGAGGGGTGAAGAGAAAAAGAGAGAATTCAAGGACCACTTAAGGGAAAAAGATGGAAAAGACTGCATCAAGTTGATTCAAGTCTCCTGGAGGTCAAGGCAAAAGAAAATTTTGATTTGACATGGTTTATTTTTTACCAGAAGGAGAGGCATTCTGTGATATTCAGACAGAAGGAGAGACTTGAATTTCCCTTGACTCCACTATGATACTGTAAAAAGTGACTTTAATGGAGGCATTAAAAAAACAGAATCAGATAAATCGTTACAGAAAGTCACTTTATTGTCCT